>NW_024871284.1:1205000-1206082 GCF_019054845.1 Dipodomys spectabilis
AATGAAGTTATATTAGTTTTTCAAAACACAATAGGAGTTATATACCAAATATGATATGCTGTCACACTGGTTACTGCATCATAAGTGTTTCTGCTATCAACTCAGAGTCCACATTTGAAATAGAATGAATTCAGAGAATAGGCATTCAAAAATCTGCCTATGACATCACAATGCCAATGCGAAGTAATAATGCTATGGTGAAGTGGTAGGTTGGTGATGTCACAATGAGCAATGTGATGTTACACTGGTAATGAACTCAGAAAGGCTTAGTGATGATACAATGGCATGTCTGATCTCAATTGTCATAGTACACAATGAGGATAGGGGTACACAAAGGGACTGTGATGTTACAAAGGCGTTTTTTTTTCAATGATTGTAAGTGGTCATAATAGGTTTGTGATGTCACAATGTGATCGTGGCTCAATGCATGAGTGATGTCATATTGATGATGAGGTCGCAATTGTTTGGTGCTGTCATAATGAGTTTGTAATATCAATTTCAATTGGTACTTGTTATCAGTGAGGATTCTTGAATAAGCACCTGGGCCCCAATCATTTGTGGGAGCTAATCATCATCTTGCACCTATGGCTTGGCCTATGGGAGAGGGGGGTTTATGCTTCTGAAGGGGTTGAGCTGTCATGTAACACACTTAGATATGTCAGGAAGGGATAGGGCATTGTGCATTTTGAGAAGTGACAATAGAAAACTTAGACAAGAGATCTGTTGGAGGGCTGGAAATGTACAGCCCTTATATAGGGTTATATAGGCTATGTTCATATCAAATGAAGAGGAGAGAAAGAGGGGAAATAACTGGAGGGAAGAAAGTGGTGAGGCAGCAGGAGGGCAAGACCTGACAAGAGAGGATGTTGAGTGAGAGCAGGAGGGTAAGGATGGCAACTAATCAATTGGGCACAGTCATGTAGAAAGTAGATAGGCCTAAAAAGAAGAAGGAACTGGTAGAAGGCTAATAGGGAAAGTCCTGGAAGAAAGGACAGATATATAGAGGAGTGAAGAAGGAAAAAGAAAAACCTTGTCTTTTGAAGTTTGATGTTTGGAGATCATAATTTTTGTATTGGTGGTTT